>NC_087100.1:2500-22500 GCF_963855985.1 Ostrinia nubilalis
CCTAACCTAACCTAACCTAACCTAACCTAACCTAACCTAACCTAACCTAACCTAACCTAACCTAACCTAACCTAACCTAACCTAACCTAACCTAACCTAACCTAACCTAACCTAACCTAACCTAACCTAACCTAACCTAACCTAACCTAACCTAACCTAACCTAACCTAACCTAACCTAACCTAACCTAACCTAACCTAACCTAACCTAACCTAACCTAACCTAACCTAACCTAACCTAACCTAACCTAACCTAACCTAACCTAACCTAACCTAACCTAACCTAACCTAACCTAACCTAACCTAACCTAACCTAACCTAACCTAACCTAACCTAACCTAACCTAACCTAACCTAACCTAACCTAACCTAACCTAACCTAACCTAACCTAACCTAACCTAACCTAACCTAACCTAACCTAACCTAACCTAACCTAACCTAACCTAACCTAACCTAACCTAACCTAACCTAACCTAACCTAACCTAACCTAACCTAACCTAACCTAACCTAACCTAACCTAACCTAACCTAACCTAACCTAACCTAACCTAACCTAACCTAACCTAACCTAACCTAACCTAACCTAACCTAACCTAACCTAACCTAACCTAACCTAACCTAACCTAACCTAACCTAACCTAACCTAACCTAACCTAACCTAACCTAACCTAACCTAACCTAACCTAACCTAACCTAACCTAACCTAACCTAACCTAACCTAACCTAACCTAACCTAACCTAACCTAACCTAACCTAACCTAACCTAACCTAACCTAACCTAACCTAACCTAACCTAACCTAACCTAACCTAACCTAACCTAACCTAACCTAACCTAACCTAACCTAACCTAACCTAACCTAACCTAACCTAACCTAACCTAACCTAACCTAACCTAACCTAACCTAACCTAACCTAACCTAACCTAACCTAACCTAACCTAACCTAACCTAACCTAACCTAACCTAACCTAACCTAACCTAACCTAACCTAACCTAACCTAACCTAACCTAACCTAACCTAACCTAACCTAACCTAACCTAACCTAACCTAACCTAACCTAACCTAACCTAACCTAACCTAACCTAACCTAACCTAACCTAACCTAACCTAACCTAACCTAACCTAACCTAACCTAACCTAACCTAACCTAACCTAACCTAACCTAACCTAACCTAACCTAACCTAACCTAACCTAACCTAACCTAACCTAACCTAACCTAACCTAACCTAACCTAACCTAACCTAACCTAACCTAACCTAACCTAACCTAACCTAACCTAACCTAACCTAACCTAACCTAACCTAACCTAACCTAACCTAACCTAACCTAACCTAACCTAACCTAACCTAACCTAACCTAACCTAACCTAACCTAACCTAACCTAACCTAACCTAACCTAACCTAACCTAACCTAACCTAACCTAACCTAACCTAACCTAACCTAACCTAACCTAACCTAACCTAACCTAACCTAACCTAACCTAACCTAACCTAACCTAACCTAACCTAACCTAACCTAACCTAACCTAACCTAACCTAACCTAACCTAACCTAACCTAACCTAACCTAACCTAACCTAACCTAACCTAACCTAACCTAACCTAACCTAACCTAACCTAACCTAACCTAACCTAACCTAACCTAACCTAACCTAACCTAACCTAACCTAACCTAACCTAACCTAACCTAACCTAACCTAACCTAACCTAACCTAACCTAACCTAACCTAACCTAACCTAACCTAACCTAACCTAACCTAACCTAACCTAACCTAACCTAACCTAACCTAACCTAACCTAACCTAACCTAACCTAACCTAACCTAACCTAACCTAACCTAACCTAACCTAACCTAACCTAACCTAACCTAACCTAACCTAACCTAACCTAACCTAACCTAACCTAACCTAACCTAACCTAACCTAACCTAACCTAACCTAACCTAACCTAACCTAACCTAACCTAACCTAACCTAACCTAACCTAACCTAACCTAACCTAACCTAACCTAACCTAACCTAACCTAACCTAACCTAACCTAACCTAACCTAACCTAACCTAACCTAACCTAACCTAACCTAACCTAACCTAACCTAACCTAACCTAACCTAACCTAACCTAACCTAACCTAACCTAACCTAACCTAACCTAACCTAACCTAACCTAACCTAACCTAACCTAACCTAACCTAACCTAACCTAACCTAACCTAACCTAACCTAACCTAACCTAACCTAACCTAACCTAACCTAACCTAACCTAACCTAACCTAACCTAACCTAACCTAACCTAACCTAACCTAACCTAACCTAACCTAACCTAACCTAACCTAACCTAACCTAACCTAACCTAACCTAACCTAACCTAACCTAACCTAACCTAACCTAACCTAACCTAACCTAACCTAACCTAACCTAACCTAACCTAACCTAACCTAACCTAACCTAACCTAACCTAACCTAACCTAACCTAACCTAACCTAACCTAACCTAACCTAACCTAACCTAACCTAACCTAACCTAACCTAACCTAACCTAACCTAACCTAACCTAACCTAACCTAACCTAACCTAACCTAACCTAACCTAACCTAACCTAACCTAACCTAACCTAACCTAACCTAACCTAACCTAACCTAACCTAACCTAACCTAACCTAACCTAACCTAACCTAACCTAACCTAACCTAACCTAACCTAACCTAACCTAACCTAACCTAACCTAACCTAACCTAACCTAACCTAACCTAACCTAACCTAACCTAACCTAACCTAACCTAACCTAACCTAACCTAACCTAACCTAACCTAACCTAACCTAACCTAACCTAACCTAACCTAACCTAACCTAACCTAACCTAACCTAACCTAACCTAACCTAACCTAACCTAACCTAACCTAACCTAACCTAACCTAACCTAACCTAACCTAACCTAACCTAACCTAACCTAACCTAACCTAACCTAACCTAACCTAACCTAACCTAACCTAACCTAACCTAACCTAACCTAACCTAACCTAACCTAACCTAACCTAACCTAACCTAACCTAACCTAACCTAACCTAACCTAACCTAACCTAACCTAACCTAACCTAACCTAACCTAACCTAACCTAACCTAACCTAACCTAACCTAACCTAACCTAACCTAACCTAACCTAACCTAACCTAACCTAACCTAACCTAACCTAACCTAACCTAACCTAACCTAACCTAACCTAACCTAACCTAACCTAACCTAACCTAACCTAACCTAACCTAACCTAACCTAACCTAACCTAACCTAACCTAACCTAACCTAACCTAACCTAACCTAACCTAACCTAACCTAACCTAACCTAACCTAACCTAACCTAACCTAACCTAACCTAACCTAACCTAACCTAACCTAACCTAACCTAACCTAACCTAACCTAACCTAACCTAACCTAACCTAACCTAACCTAACCTAACCTAACCTAACCTAACCTAACCTAACCTAACCTAACCTAACCTAACCTAACCTAACCTAACCTAACCTAACCTAACCTAACCTAACCTAACCTAACCTAACCTAACCTAACCTAACCTAACCTAACCTAACCTAACCTAACCTAACCTAACCTAACCTAACCTAACCTAACCTAACCTAACCTAACCTAACCTAACCTAACCTAACCTAACCTAACCTAACCTAACCTAACCTAACCTAACCTAACCTAACCTAACCTAACCTAACCTAACCTAACCTAACCTAACCTAACCTAACCTAACCTAACCTAACCTAACCTAACCTAACCTAACCTAACCTAACCTAACCTAACCTAACCTAACCTAACCTAACCTAACCTAACCTAACCTAACCTAACCTAACCTAACCTAACCTAACCTAACCTAACCTAACCTAACCTAACCTAACCTAACCTAACCTAACCTAACCTAACCTAACCTAACCTAACCTAACCTAACCTAACCTAACCTAACCTAACCTAACCTAACCTAACCTAACCTAACCTAACCTAACCTAACCTAACCTAACCTAACCTAACCTAACCTAACCTAACCTAACCTAACCTAACCTAACCTAACCTAACCTAACCTAACCTAACCTAACCTAACCTAACCTAACCTAACCTAACCTAACCTAACCTAACCTAACCTAACCTAACCTAACCTAACCTAACCTAACCTAACCTAACCTAACCTAACCTAACCTAACCTAACCTAACCTAACCTAACCTAACCTAACCTAACCTAACCTAACCTAACCTAACCTAACCTAACCTAACCTAACCTAACCTAACCTAACCTAACCTAACCTAACCTAACCTAACCTAACCTAACCTAACCTAACCTAACCTAACCTAACCTAACCTAACCTAACCTAACCTAACCTAACCTAACCTAACCTAACCTAACCTAACCTAACCTAACCTAACCTAACCTAACCTAACCTAACCTAACCTAACCTAACCTAACCTAACCTAACCTAACCTAACCTAACCTAACCTAACCTAACCTAACCTAACCTAACCTAACCTAACCTAACCTAACCTAACCTAACCTAACCTAACCTAACCTAACCTAACCTAACCTAACCTAACCTAACCTAACCTAACCTAACCTAACCTAACCTAACCTAACCTAACCTAACCTAACCTAACCTAACCTAACCTAACCTAACCTAACCTAACCTAACCTAACCTAACCTAACCTAACCTAACCTAACCTAACCTAACCTAACCTAACCTAACCTAACCTAACCTAACCTAACCTAACCTAACCTAACCTAACCTAACCTAACCTAACCTAACCTAACCTAACCTAACCTAACCTAACCTAACCTAACCTAACCTAACCTAACCTAACCTAACCTAACCTAACCTAACCTAACCTAACCTAACCTAACCTAACCTAACCTAACCTAACCTAACCTAACCTAACCTAACCTAACCTAACCTAACCTAACCTAACCTAACCTAACCTAACCTAACCTAACCTAACCTAACCTAACCTAACCTAACCTAACCTAACCTAACCTAACCTAACCTAACCTAACCTAACCTAACCTAACCTAACCTAACCTAACCTAACCTAACCTAACCTAACCTAACCTAACCTAACCTAACCTAACCTAACCTAACCTAACCTAACCTAACCTAACCTAACCTAACCTAACCTAACCTAACCTAACCTAACCTAACCTAACCTAACCTAACCTAACCTAACCTAACCTAACCTAACCTAACCTAACCTAACCTAACCTAACCTAACCTAACCTAACCTAACCTAACCTAACCTAACCTAACCTAACCTAACCTAACCTAACCTAACCTAACCTAACCTAACCTAACCTAACCTAACCTAACCTAACCTAACCTAACCTAACCTAACCTAACCTAACCTAACCTAACCTAACCTAACCTAACCTAACCTAACCTAACCTAACCTAACCTAACCTAACCTAACCTAACCTAACCTAACCTAACCTAACCTAACCTAACCTAACCTAACCTAACCTAACCTAACCTAACCTAACCTAACCTAACCTAACCTAACCTAACCTAACCTAACCTAACCTAACCTAACCTAACCTAACCTAACCTAACCTAACCTAACCTAACCTAACCTAACCTAACCTAACCTAACCTAACCTAACCTAACCTAACCTAACCTAACCTAACCTAACCTAACCTAACCTAACCTAACCTAACCTAACCTAACCTAACCTAACCTAACCTAACCTAACCTAACCTAACCTAACCTAACCTAACCTAACCTAACCTAACCTAACCTAACCTAACCTAACCTAACCTAACCTAACCTAACCTAACCTAACCTAACCTAACCTAACCTAACCTAACCTAACCTAACCTAACCTAACCTAACCTAACCTAACCTAACCTAACCTAACCTAACCTAACCTAACCTAACCTAACCTAACCTAACCTAACCTAACCTAACCTAACCTAACCTAACCTAACCTAACCTAACCTAACCTAACCTAACCTAACCTAACCTAACCTAACCTAACCTAACCTAACCTAACCTAACCTAACCTAACCTAACCTAACCTAACCTAACCTAACCTAACCTAACCTAACCTAACCTAACCTAACCTAACCTAACCTAACCTAACCTAACCTAACCTAACCTAACCTAACCTAACCTAACCTAACCTAACCTAACCTAACCTAACCTAACCTAACCTAACCTAACCTAACCTAACCTAACCTAACCTAACCTAACCTAACCTAACCTAACCTAACCTAACCTAACCTAACCTAACCTAACCTAACCTAACCTAACCTAACCTAACCTAACCTAACCTAACCTAACCTAACCTAACCTAACCTAACCTAACCTAACCTAACCTAACCTAACCTAACCTAACCTAACCTAACCTAACCTAACCTAACCTAACCTAACCTAACCTAACCTAACCTAACCTAACCTAACCTAACCTAACCTAACCTAACCTAACCTAACCTAACCTAACCTAACCTAACCTAACCTAACCTAACCTAACCTAACCTAACCTAACCTAACCTAACCTAACCTAACCTAACCTAACCTAACCTAACCTAACCTAACCTAACCTAACCTAACCTAACCTAACCTAACCTAACCTAACCTAACCTAACCTAACCTAACCTAACCTAACCTAACCTAACCTAACCTAACCTAACCTAACCTAACCTAACCTAACCTAACCTAACCTAACCTAACCTAACCTAACCTAACCTAACCTAACCTAACCTAACCTAACCTAACCTAACCTAACCTAACCTAACCTAACCTAACCTAACCTAACCTAACCTAACCTAACCTAACCTAACCTAACCTAACCTAACCTAACCTAACCTAACCTAACCTAACCTAACCTAACCTAACCTAACCTAACCTAACCTAACCTAACCTAACCTAACCTAACCTAACCTAACCTAACCTAACCTAACCTAACCTAACCTAACCTAACCTAACCTAACCTAACCTAACCTAACCTAACCTAACCTAACCTAACCTAACCTAACCTAACCTAACCTAACCTAACCTAACCTAACCTAACCTAACCTAACCTAACCTAACCTAACCTAACCTAACCTAACCTAACCTAACCTAACCTAACCTAACCTAACCTAACCTAACCTAACCTAACCTAACCTAACCTAACCTAACCTAACCTAACCTAACCTAACCTAACCTAACCTAACCTAACCTAACCTAACCTAACCTAACCTAACCTAACCTAACCTAACCTAACCTAACCTAACCTAACCTAACCTAACCTAACCTAACCTAACCTAACCTAACCTAACCTAACCTAACCTAACCTAACCTAACCTAACCTAACCTAACCTAACCTAACCTAACCTAACCTAACCTAACCTAACCTAACCTAACCTAACCTAACCTAACCTAACCTAACCTAACCTAACCTAACCTAACCTAACCTAACCTAACCTAACCTAACCTAACCTAACCTAACCTAACCTAACCTAACCTAACCTAACCTAACCTAACCTAACCTAACCTAACCTAACCTAACCTAACCTAACCTAACCTAACCTAACCTAACCTAACCTAACCTAACCTAACCTAACCTAACCTAACCTAACCTAACCTAACCTAACCTAACCTAACCTAACCTAACCTAACCTAACCTAACCTAACCTAACCTAACCTAACCTAACCTAACCTAACCTAACCTAACCTAACCTAACCTAACCTAACCTAACCTAACCTAACCTAACCTAACCTAACCTAACCTAACCTAACCTAACCTAACCTAACCTAACCTAACCTAACCTAACCTAACCTAACCTAACCTAACCTAACCTAACCTAACCTAACCTAACCTAACCTAACCTAACCTAACCTAACCTAACCTAACCTAACCTAACCTAACCTAACCTAACCTAACCTAACCTAACCTAACCTAACCTAACCTAACCTAACCTAACCTAACCTAACCTAACCTAACCTAACCTAACCTAACCTAACCTAACCTAACCTAACCTAACCTAACCTAACCTAACCTAACCTAACCTAACCTAACCTAACCTAACCTAACCTAACCTAACCTAACCTAACCTAACCTAACCTAACCTAACCTAACCTAACCTAACCTAACCTAACCTAACCTAACCTAACCTAACCTAACCTAACCTAACCTAACCTAACCTAACCTAACCTAACCTAACCTAACCTAACCTAACCTAACCTAACCTAACCTAACCTAACCTAACCTAACCTAACCTAACCTAACCTAACCTAACCTAACCTAACCTAACCTAACCTAACCTAACCTAACCTAACCTAACCTAACCTAACCTAACCTAACCTAACCTAACCTAACCTAACCTAACCTAACCTAACCTAACCTAACCTAACCTAACCTAACCTAACCTAACCTAACCTAACCTAACCTAACCTAACCTAACCTAACCTAACCTAACCTAACCTAACCTAACCTAACCTAACCTAACCTAACCTAACCTAACCTAACCTAACCTAACCTAACCTAACCTAACCTAACCTAACCTAACCTAACCTAACCTAACCTAACCTAACCTAACCTAACCTAACCTAACCTAACCTAACCTAACCTAACCTAACCTAACCTAACCTAACCTAACCTAACCTAACCTAACCTAACCTAACCTAACCTAACCTAACCTAACCTAACCTAACCTAACCTAACCTAACCTAACCTAACCTAACCTAACCTAACCTAACCTAACCTAACCTAACCTAACCTAACCTAACCTAACCTAACCTAACCTAACCTAACCTAACCTAACCTAACCTAACCTAACCTAACCTAACCTAACCTAACCTAACCTAACCTAACCTAACCTAACCTAACCTAACCTAACCTAACCTAACCTAACCTAACCTAACCTAACCTAACCTAACCTAACCTAACCTAACCTAACCTAACCTAACCTAACCTAACCTAACCTAACCTAACCTAACCTAACCTAACCTAACCTAACCTAACCTAACCTAACCTAACCTAACCTAACCTAACCTAACCTAACCTAACCTAACCTAACCTAACCTAACCTAACCTAACCTAACCTAACCTAACCTAACCTAACCTAACCTAACCTAACCTAACCTAACCTAACCTAACCTAACCTAACCTAACCTAACCTAACCTAACCTAACCTAACCTAACCTAACCTAACCTAACCTAACCTAACCTAACCTAACCTAACCTAACCTAACCTAACCTAACCTAACCTAACCTAACCTAACCTAACCTAACCTAACCTAACCTAACCTAACCTAACCTAACCTAACCTAACCTAACCTAACCTAACCTAACCTAACCTAACCTAACCTAACCTAACCTAACCTAACCTAACCTAACCTAACCTAACCTAACCTAACCTAACCTAACCTAACCTAACCTAACCTAACCTAACCTAACCTAACCTAACCTAACCTAACCTAACCTAACCTAACCTAACCTAACCTAACCTAACCTAACCTAACCTAACCTAACCTAACCTAACCTAACCTAACCTAACCTAACCTAACCTAACCTAACCTAACCTAACCTAACCTAACCTAACCTAACCTAACCTAACCTAACCTAACCTAACCTAACCTAACCTAACCTAACCTAACCTAACCTAACCTAACCTAACCTAACCTAACCTAACCTAACCTAACCTAACCTAACCTAACCTAACCTAACCTAACCTAACCTAACCTAACCTAACCTAACCTAACCTAACCTAACCTAACCTAACCTAACCTAACCTAACCTAACCTAACCTAACCTAACCTAACCTAACCTAACCTAACCTAACCTAACCTAACCTAACCTAACCTAACCTAACCTAACCTAACCTAACCTAACCTAACCTAACCTAACCTAACCTAACCTAACCTAACCTAACCTAACCTAACCTAACCTAACCTAACCTAACCTAACCTAACCTAACCTAACCTAACCTAACCTAACCTAACCTAACCTAACCTAACCTAACCTAACCTAACCTAACCTAACCTAACCTAACCTAACCTAACCTAACCTAACCTAACCTAACCTAACCTAACCTAACCTAACCTAACCTAACCTAACCTAACCTAACCTAACCTAACCTAACCTAACCTAACCTAACCTAACCTAACCTAACCTAACCTAACCTAACCTAACCTAACCTAACCTAACCTAACCTAACCTAACCTAACCTAACCTAACCTAACCTAACCTAACCTAACCTAACCTAACCTAACCTAACCTAACCTAACCTAACCTAACCTAACCTAACCTAACCTAACCTAACCTAACCTAACCTAACCTAACCTAACCTAACCTAACCTAACCTAACCTAACCTAACCTAACCTAACCTAACCTAACCTAACCTAACCTAACCTAACCTAACCTAACCTAACCTAACCTAACCTAACCTAACCTAACCTAACCTAACCTAACCTAACCTAACCTAACCTAACCTAACCTAACCTAACCTAACCTAACCTAACCTAACCTAACCTAACCTAACCTAACCTAACCTAACCTAACCTAACCTAACCTAACCTAACCTAACCTAACCTAACCTAACCTAACCTAACCTAACCTAACCTAACCTAACCTAACCTAACCTAACCTAACCTAACCTAACCTAACCTAACCTAACCTAACCTAACCTAACCTAACCTAACCTAACCTAACCTAACCTAACCTAACCTAACCTAACCTAACCTAACCTAACCTAACCTAACCTAACCTAACCTAACCTAACCTAACCTAACCTAACCTAACCTAACCTAACCTAACCTAACCTAACCTAACCTAACCTAACCTAACCTAACCTAACCTAACCTAACCTAACCTAACCTAACCTAACCTAACCTAACCTAACCTAACCTAACCTAACCTAACCTAACCTAACCTAACCTAACCTAACCTAACCTAACCTAACCTAACCTAACCTAACCTAACCTAACCTAACCTAACCTAACCTAACCTAACCTAACCTAACCTAACCTAACCTAACCTAACCTAACCTAACCTAACCTAACCTTTTTTTTTTTTTTTTTTTTTTTTTTTTTTTTTTTTTTTGCGCAGGAAAATACTTTGCGTATACCCGCCGCCTCGGGGGAAGCGACGGGTTATGTGGGACTCCCTTGTCGGATGGCAGCAATAGCGGCTGCCACCCGACAAGTATACCCACTAAAAACCTGCGGTGCACCCTCTGCGTTTTATTGGCACGACATGGGGCGCTTATCGATTCCACCACGCCGTGCCAACGCATCGCCCAGCCTTGCCGGGCCTCCGCGCCAAAGAGGGGGTCTACCGGTACACTGGTAGACCCCCCCAGACAGGGTGAGACCGTGCAATGTGGGTGATGGGCCCCCCGGCCTAACACCCACTGGTCTCACCTAGGGAGGCGGAAGGAGGCGAGCGAATCTCCTCCTTCTTCCTCCCGGCCGTCTGCGCCGGAGCGCGTGGGCTTCGGGATCCTCTTCCCGAGCCCGTTCCGCGGTCTCCTTCTGCGTCATCACCTCTTCGCAGAAGGAGACCATGGCGTCCCACGCGCTCTCGCCCAGGAGCATCGCGATTACGACGCTGGGGAGCGCGAGGTCCGGACCGATCATCGCAGTCAGAATACGGCGCTGCGGGACCCAAGCCGGGCACGCCTCAAGGGTGTGCTGGGCCGTGTCCTCCGCAGCGCCGCACTCGTGACATACGGGGCTGGGCTCCCTACCTATCAGATGCAGGTACCAACCGAAACATCCGTGTCCGGTCAGCACCTGCACCAGGCGATAAGTAAGGGAGCCGTGCCTCCGATGAACCCACTGATCCAGGACTGGGCGGATCGCCTCTATGGTTCTTACGCCATAGCGGGGACCCGCCAGCTCGAGCTCCCAGCGCCGCAGAAGCTCCTCCCGAGCAAGATCACGGACGCGCTCCACCTCTTCAAAGGCCGGACGCTCCCCCGCTTGCCGCCTTGACGTTCGGTACCTATAGACCGCGTCAAGAACCTCGGCCTCAAGCTCCCAGGGGGGGAGTCCGGCCAGCACACAAGCCGCACCGTGTGAAACGGTGCGGTACCCTCTAATAGCCCGCAACGCTATGGTTCGTTGCGGGCGCCGCAGGGCGGCACGATTCTCCCGATCGAGGGAGCCGACCCAGATTGGGGCTCCGTATAGGGCCATGCTTCGTATAACCCCAGCGTAAAGTTTGCGACAACTTACGCTGGGGCCCCTTACGTTAGGCAGCAGCCTACCCAGGGCCGCTGCCGCTCCCACCAGTTTAGGAGCCAGTCCCTCAAAGTGGGAATGGAATGTCCACCGCCCATCCAACACGATGCCCAGATATTTCATCTGGGCACCGATCGTCACCCGGACGCCCTCGATTGTGAGGTGGGCACCCGGGGGTGGCCCGCGCCGTGGCCCATGGAACATTAGGGCCTCGGTTTTCTGAGGGGCTACTTTTAGACCTAAGCCCCTGATGCGGGCCACAACCATCTCGGTGGCCGCCTCCACCCGCAAGTACAGCTCCGGCAGAGCCCTTCCTGTGGCTACGACCAGTGTATCGTCCGCGTAGCAGAGCAGACTCGTCCCTCTGAGGAGCCTGCACCGCAGCACACTGTCGTAGCCGATATTCCAAAGAGTCGGCCCGAGGGCCGATCCCTGGGGGACTCCGCAGGAGATCGCGTGCCGAACCAATTCGCCGCTCCCGTCCACGAAAGACACCTCTCGGTCCCGCAGATAGTCCGCCAGCAGCCTGATGAGATAGGCCGGCACTCCGTGGTGGTGGAGCGCCGATACTATCACATCAAAGGGCAGGCTATTGAAGGCGTTGGCGATGTCCAAAGACACCGCCACTGCCCTCTCTCCGCGGGACACGGCCTCCTCCGTTGTTGACTTCAAGGCGGACAAGGCATCGAGAGTAGAGCGACTCGCCCTGAAGCCAAACTGCCGGTCTGAGAGGTTTGGGCCAACGTCCTCGAGGTGCCTGGTGAGGCGGGAAACCAGGACCCTTTCGAGTACCTTCCCCGCCTCATCAAGCAGCACGATGGGTCTGTAGGCGGACGGGGAGTCGGCCGGGCGACCCTCCTTGTGCAGCAGGCACAGGCGGCCCTCTTTCCAAGGCTTCGGGAACCGTCCGGTTCTAAGGCTTATGTCGAACAGTTCCCGAAGCTTGCCCTCGTTCTCCTCAACCCGCATGGCCAGGCGGAGGACTTTGCCAGGGATCCCGTCGGGGCCCGGGGCCCTCCTTTTGCCAAGGAGCCGGTCCAGCGCGGCACCCACTTCCACCTCCGACACAGGTTGAAACGGAGGCTCCGGTCGACTAACCCTGGGCTCCGGGAGGGCTGGCTCAGTTGAGTTCCCTTGTTCGGGGAACAGGCTCTCCATAACCTGTCGGAGAAGGGCCGGCTCCATGGTTTCCGTGACGGGCGCTGTTTGGCTGCGAAGTTTGTTACGCGCAGCACGGTATGGGCGCCCCCACGGATCCGCGTCAAGCTCCTCCAACATGGAGTTATGAGCCTCCGCCTTGGCCTCCAAGATGGCGATCCGGAGGACTCTTCTGGACTCCTTGAAGGCATCGTAGAGTCGGCCTTCTTCCTCCGGGTTGCGGGTTGCGCGGCGGCGGTGGCGAGTGTACGCCCTCCTTGCTGCATTGCTGGTGGTCCGGAGATCCGCTATCTCTTGGGTCCACCAGTAAACTTGCTGTCGGTTCGGCACACAGCGGACTCTCGGCATAGCCGCGTCGCAGACTGCCACCAGCGCTGCGCGAAGTTGGGCGGCACCGGTGTCTGCATCTGGGGGGGGGGCTCTGCCTTTCGAGCACCAGGCCTGGACAATAGCGGCTTCCTCGGCTTTTTCCCTATCCAGCCTGGTGATGGCCCACCTAGGATAGGCCGAGCTATCGGATCGACGGGGAGCGTTGGGGCTCGAGGAAGGGGAGATTTCAAAACGGATATATAAATGGTCCGAGAGAGTCTCCTCCTCCATTACCCGCCAATTGACTACACGGCGTGCCGTCGCAGGGGTAGCGAAAGAAACATCCACCCTTGAATTGCCCTGCGGCCGCACGCACGTGTAATCTGTCCCGGTGTTAAGGACCGACAGCCCGACCTCCGTTGCCCAGTCCTCGAGGGCCCTGCCTCGGACGTCGGTGGTGTTCCCGCCCAACCTAACCTAACCTAACCTAACCTAACCTAACCTAACCAGTTGCCCTCCGCCCGCCGCCCGGAACGCCACGAAAAACACGTGCTCCGTCGAAAAAAATTCGAAAAAGTGGGTTTTTTACGTCCGATCGTAGTGGTTTTGGTGTTAAAACACGCGTAATTTTTGCCTCCACCTGTGACAGTGTAGTGCTTGAGTGTTAGTGCACCGACCTCTGAAAAAAATCCCGAAAAACCGTGTTTTTTGGAGGTTATGTTTTAAAACATAACACAAAAACACCTCTAGAAAGCTCACCCGACGGAGCACCGGCGAACAACAAATTGCCCCGGGCTGGCGTGATAGTCCCCTACCTCCTAGTGACATCAAAACCGCTGAAACTTCAGCGGTTTGGCGGATAAAGGCAAAAAAACAACTCGCACGTGGCGACTGAAAACGTGAACCAGCAGTCACAGACAGGTCAGATTCATACCATTTATACACACTTATATACCCTCCATTTTAACGTTTACTACATATTTTTAGCTTTCTTAGTTTCAGAATAAATTAATTTTAAAAATCCAAACTTTGCACCCTTATAACTTTTTATCTAGATAAAATTTTCAAATTCTGCAACTGCTATCTTTTGCGCGCTAATTTAGTCTACCCATTTTTATATTTAGAAAAATTTTCGGCTCAGCAGTCTGCACACTAAAATTAATTAAGTAAATTTTTCATAAAACAGTAAAATTTTCAGGAAATTTTCAGTTTTTCACCAATCAGTTGCCACGGCGAGCTGCACCTAGTTTTTATACAGCCCAGTGTAATTTTTCAGATTTTTTCAGCAATCCATTTCAAAGTTATAGATTTTTAAGTGTTTTTTATTAATAAATCCTAAATAAATAGTAAAACTCAATTTTTTTCATCGGAATTAGCCTCAACACACCAGTCCCACACCACATAAGCCCAAACTCGGCGGTGGTAGCCCTTAAATTCGAAAATCTCCGCGAATTACCCATTTTATAAAGTTAGGTAAAAATTTTTGAACGTGCACAGCTCCGGAACTAACAGCCCTACAGAGCTCTGGTTTTGGATACCGTACGGCGCCGGACCTCGGGATCACGTTTTTCAGGCTTTCGGGCGTTTTCAGGACCTTCGAACTTTTTCGCCTGAAACATCTTCAAATCGGTAGTCGAGGAGACGCCCGGCTGTGGGCTCAAAACCCGAGGCTTCTACGACGTCTGGGCCCGAAGTTACGGGGGGTCAAAGTTCGAGTTTGACAGGTCTGAACTGTCAAACTCCAACTTTGAATTGAAGTGCAGCCGGAACCGGAAGTCGTAGAAAGCTGCGGTTTTCTTTGGGAACCTTCCCGACCTCTCCTCTGCCGAGATACTGAATTTCAGGCGGATCCGAGACCTGAAATTTCAGACGCCTGGAAGCCAGCGTGCACGCTTGCCGGGACCTGGGCGATCTGAGCATCCAAAACCGCGTCTCGCTCCGATCAATAGAACGGGAGTTGCGGGCGATCAAAGTTTGCAGGAGTGGGGATAAGGCAATTTTTGACCGGCCATATCTCTGGAACGGAGAGTCGTAGCGACCTCTGGTTTTCGAGGAGCGGCTCGGCCCGCCTTGCTCTACGCGTTACGAGTGCTTTCGGGGATTTTCAGGAGCTGAAAATTTTCAGGCCTGAAACCGGTCCCAAGCGACCGGTCTCATCGAGCCCTTCAATTTGAGCCCAAGCGCGGCATCGCTGGCCCTACCAGAACCGGAGAGGCATCAATTACCCATTTTGGGTAATATTTTACCCAAAAATTCAACTCGGGGTACCTTCGGAACCGCTTGGCCTAGGTGGGTCGAGTTTGGGGTCGTTGGAACGGGCTCGGGGAGGCCTATCCAGCGCGACCATTTGCGGGACTCTACATAGAGTTAAAAATTTTTTCGACCCCAAAAAAGGGGTTTTTTCGGTCGTTGGTGCCGGGAGCGGGCCTGGTGGGCTCTCCCCGCGGAATCCAGCATGCCTAAAGCCATGTCTACCAGGAGCGACTCGTCGGGAGCTTCCTCCAAGCCATACTCCGCATCCCTGCGGAAGAAAGCTACTTTGAAAGCGGCAAAAACGGTGTGCCCGCCCCAGACAGGGCCGGCTGTGGGGCCGGAAGCGCCCATCTGTCCCACGGCGGACGGGTCGCCCGCACCACACGAGGTCGCCCTGCCCGGAGATTCGGGTATGACCGTTGCCGCCCAACACAGTGGCGAGGAGGTCGCTCCGCCGTCGCAGCCGGCGGGTGAGTTGCACTCCCCTATCCCGCCATCTCCATCGATTGGGTCACAGGCCTCCACCCCGTGTCTCTCGATTGGCGTGTCCTCTCTCCCGTCGGAGGGATCGTCCCTGCCAGCGATTAGCGAGGACCTCGAGACTCGACTAGACGAGCTCGGCATCGACAAGCCGAACGTCCGCGAGATCGAGGACTCGTTTGCTTGGCCGGATCTTGAGACCGTTCCCGACAGGAGCCGAAGAAGAGAGAGCATGCTCCCTCCAAGAGGTAAGAGAACGGGAGTGGCGATGGACGAGGTTACGGTGCGTGCAAACGAATACCTGCAGGCTGGGCTGGAAGCGCTCCGCACGGCTGGCAACATGAAGACCAAGTGCAAGGAAGAGGCCCAGGAGGCGCTGCAGGAGCTCTATGTAATCTGCCTCTCACTGGCGGACTCTCGCTCTCGCCACCGACTTTCTCTGGAGGAGGAGAAAGCGAGGGCCGCGAGGGAGGTGGTGAGGATGGAGCGAGCTCACAACCGCCAACTAGCGGAGATCATTGGTAGGTATGAGAGGAGCTCTGCTGATCTTCTGGGGAGGGCGGGGGACCAGTCGGCGGCCATAGAGGGCATCAGAGGCTGGCTCAATTCTGCACTCGCCAGGAGGGGGAGGACGTTTGGCGCTGCGCGTACCGCATTATAAAGAAGACCGCCAAACCCGGCCTGGGCGATGAGCGACTCCTCAGGGACCCACGCTCCGGTGATGTGATGTCGCCTGCCGCTTCCGCCCTTTTACTGGCCAACACATTCTACCCTTCCGACGATCCTGCCGCTGACGAGGACTACCACAAGGACCTCAGAAAGCAGGTCGCAATCAGGATGGCAGCCCTGGAGGCCGCGGGGGAGAGCACTGAGCCGCCTTTCACTGAGGACGAGATTGCTGCAGTCTTGAAGAGCATGAGCCCAAAGAAGGCCCCTGGGGACGACGGTCTGACTTCCGACATTTGTGCTGCTGCCTACCGTGCGGACGGAGCCCTGCTGCTGAGCCTCTACAACCGGTGCAGCCAGATCGGGCACTTTCCTGGGCCTTGGAAGCGGGCCATTGTCAAGATCATCCCGAAGCCTGGCAGGCCTGATTACTCAGTCCCGAAAGCGTATCGGCCGATAGGTCTGCTTCCTATTCTCGGGAAGGTGTACGAGAAGCTGCATATTACGCGGCTCACTTGGAGTCTCTTGGGTCGTGACCAGCTGAACCCCCGGCAATACGGATTTCTCCCGCAACGCAGCACCGAGGATGCACTGTACGATCTCCTGGGGATCGTGAGGAACGGGATCAAGAGCAGAAAGATGGTGGCCTTAGTGTCCCTGGACATAGAAGGGGCTTTCGACAACGCCTGGTGGCCGGCTGTCTTGGGAGGGCTCCTGGACATGGGGGTCGAAGCCCAGACCATGAGGGTGCTCTCCAGTTACCTGAGGGACAGGACGGTCACTGTCCGCTACCTCGATCAGAGGGTCACAGAGGCCACCACCAGGGGATGCGTCCAGGGCTCGATCGGCGGACCGCTGCTGTGGAATGTGCAGCTTAATTCCCTCCTAAAGGGAGCTGAGGGCCTCAAAGCGCACATTCAGGCGTTCGCTGACGACATCGTCATAGTCGCCGTGGCCGGAGACACTGGAGAGCTTGAGGCAGATATCAACGGGGCCTTGAAGATGGTGGCAGAATGGGGCCGCCTAAATAAGATGAAGTTCGCCCCCTCCAAGACGCAGGCGATGTTGCTGACCAGGAAGCTCAAATTCGACCCTCCCCGCTTTGAGCTCCTAGGTACCCAGTTGGAGCTCACGGAAACGGTGCGTCTTCTTGGTCTTACTATCGACCGCAACTTAAATTTTGGCCAGCATCTGGACGAAGTGACGGCAAGAGCGATCCAATTATATAGGGCCATCAGTCGAGCTGCGCGGGCGCAGTGGGGCCTAAACCCGGAAATCCTGCGCACACTCTACATCTCGGTGGTCGAACCGACAGTCCTTTACGCGGCAAGCGCGTGGGCAGGCGTGTCGGAAAGGAAATATGCGCGGAGGCGCCTCGACCGACTTACCAGGACTTTTGGGATCCTCCTGACAAAGGCCCACCGCACTGCCTCGCTCACCTCGGTTGCTCTCATGGCGAGGATCATTCCGCTGGACCTAAGAGCTCGGGAACAATTGGCTCTGTACGAGGTCAAGCGAGGCAAACCGCTGGACGGACTTCCAGGAAGGAGGCTGCAGGAAAGGCTGCACCCCACTCAGCTGCCGCACCCGGCGAAGAGGGTCCCGATCGAGTTCGGCACCGTCACGACTCAGGAAGAGATTGACGGGCTGCCTGAGGATGAGCTGCACGTATATACGGATGGCAGTAAAATCGAGGGTAAAGTCGGAGCCGCGGTATCCTGCTGGCGAGCGGGATCCGAAACGAGAAGCGCCAAGATCCGGCTCGAGAGTTACTGCTCCGTGTACCAGGCGGAGCTGGCGGCCATCCTCAAGGCGACCACGATGGCTATCAGTTTAAAAACGGACATGATCATTCTAAGCGATTCCCGCTCCGCGCTGGAGACGCTGAGAGACCCAAGTGCTCTCAACCCGATCGCTGCAGAAATAAAAGAGAATATTGCTGAACTTGGAAAGCGGGGAATAAATGTACGATTCATTTGGATCAAGGCACACGCGGGACTCCCGGGAAACGAGAGGGCAGACACCCTCGCCAAAGAAGCTGCACTCAAATTGAAGACAAGAGCGTTCGTGGACCGCTTCCCTCTCTCCTATGCCAAGCGAACCATCAGGGGCAACACCATTACGCTGTGGCAGATCCGGTACGAATCCTCTGAGACCGGATCTGTTACCAAGATGTTCTTCCCTGACGCGAGAGCGGCGCATCGAGTCTTCACCAAGATGACTCTGACAAATGTCCTTACACAGCTTTTCACTGGTCACGGGGGTCTGAGGAGCTACCTCCATAGGTTTAAGCTCTCGCCGGTTGAAACCTGTGTCTGCGACGACTCAACCAGCGAAACAGTCGAGCACATCCTGAGCGAGTGCCCTAGATTCTTGGCCAAACGGCACGACTGCGGGCACAGGGTTCAACGGGCGATTGAGCCGGCAAACTTTCCCTTCCTGATCGGTGACGATTCCGCCCGGGCCCATTTTCTGGCCTTCGCGGATGGCGTTATGCGCCAGACTGCGAAGGCAAATGGCGCCAAAAACATATAGATCTGTACGTAGCGCTCATACTGTTCTGTTGTGCTCATAAATTAAATATTATATTGTTATTATGGCTATTGCCTCATTATTTGTTTTAATTTTATCTAAATTGTTTTAATTTTATCGGCTATTGCCACATTTTATATTTTGTAATTCAAATCAATTGTAATTTTTAACGCCAATTTTATTTTATTTTAATTTAACCATCATTATGTAATTTTAATTTAGTGTTCCTAATTATTTCATTTTATTATTTAATATTTTTATTGTAATTTTTACCTATTCAAATTATGGATTGATTTTAATAATTTAATGTATTTTGATTGTTTTTATTGTAATTATTGGCTTTTGCCTCATTTTTAACACACTGTAAATAAATAAATACTGGAAAATTCATTTAAAGACCCGCA
>NC_087100.1:25000-30000 GCF_963855985.1 Ostrinia nubilalis
TTTTTTGCCTACACCCCCGTAGCATTTTGAGACCCCTAGCACCCCATTTGGACATTTTATTCAACTTTTTAGATTTTTAATATTGACTTAGAAATTTTTCATACAAAATTTTATAACTTGGTAATTTTTGGTCGGATTTTCAAAATTTTTTCGCTTAAATAGTTTCACCCTTCTCGGTTTAGCACCCCCGTGACGTTCGATTGACATCGTCTCATACTAAATTCTGCTTTTTTGGCGGTCTTTAGTGTTTCTTTTGGGATCTGAGACGGTTTTTGGGCGTCATTTTCAAAATTTTCTAGGGCCACCCCCGGCGTATTTCGGCTTTTTGGATTCGTCTCGGCGAGCCCTATCCGTAGACACCTCATTTGTTGCGATCGGAGGTCAAGAACTTTGAAAAATCGGCAATACCTACTACAAATTAGACCGAACCGAGGTTACTTGGTCAAGCTCAACAAAACCAAAATCTAACTCTAATTTCTAGAAAATAATAGCATACCTATAGGTTATATACATTGTTTTGAGCGCAAATTTTTTGCCTACACCCCCGTAGCATTTTGAGACCCCTAGCACCCCATTTGGACATTTTATTCAACTTTTTAGATTTTTAATATTGACTTAGAAATTTTTCATACAAAATTTTATAACTTGGTAATTTTTGGTCGGATTTTCAAAATTTTTTCGCTTAAATAGTTTCACCCTTCTCGGTTTAGCACCCCCGTGACGTTCGATTGACATCGTCTCATACTAAATTCTGCTTTTTTGGCGGTCTTTAGTGTTTCTTTTGGGATCTGAGACGGTTTTTGGGCGTCATTTTCAAAATTTTCTAGGGCCACCCCCGGCGTATTTCGGCTTTTTGGATTCGTCTCGGCGAGCCCTATCCGTAGACACCTCATTTGTTGCGATCGGAGGTCAAGAACTTTGAAAAATCGGCAATACCTACTACAAATTAGACCGAACCGAGGTTACTTGGTCAAGCTCAACAAAACCAAAATCTAACTCTAATTTCTAGAAAATAATAGCATACCTATAGGTTATATACATTGTTTTGAGCGCAAATTTTTTGCCTACACCCCCGTAGCATTTTGAGACCCCTAGCACCCCATTTGGACATTTTATTCAACTTTTTAGATTTTTAATATTGACTTAGAAATTTTTCATACAAAATTTTATAACTTGGTAATTTTTGGTCGGATTTTCAAAATTTTTTCGCTTAAATAGTTTCACCCTTCTCGGTTTAGCACCCCCGTGACGTTCGATTGACATCGTCTCATACTAAATTCTGCTTTTTTGGCGGTCTTTAGTGTTTCTTTTGGGATCTGAGACGGTTTTTGGGCGTCATTTTCAAAATTTTCTAGGGCCACCCCCGGCGTATTTCGGCTTTTTGGATTCGTCTCGGCGAGCCCTATCCGTAGACACCTCATTTGTTGCGATCGGAGGTCAAGAACTTTGAAAAATCGGCAATACCTACTACAAATTAGACCGAACCGAGGTTACTTGGTCAAGCTCAACAAAACCAAAATCTAACTCTAATTTCTAGAAAATAATAGCATACCTATAGGTTATATACATTGTTTTGAGCGCAAATTTTTTGCCTACACCCCCGTAGCATTTTGAGACCCCTAGCACCCCATTTGGACATTTTATTCAACTTTTTAGATTTTTAATATTGACTTAGAAATTTTTCATACAAAATTTTATAACTTGGTAATTTTTGGTCGGATTTTCAAAATTTTTTCGCTTAAATAGTTTCACCCTTCTCGGTTTAGCACCCCCGTGACGTTCGATTGACATCGTCTCATACTAAATTCTGCTTTTTTGGCGGTCTTTAGTGTTTCTTTTGGGATCTGAGACGGTTTTTGGGCGTCATTTTCAAAATTTTCTAGGGCCACCCCCGGCGTATTTCGGCTTTTTGGATTCGTCTCGGCGAGCCCTATCCGTAGACACCTCATTTGTTGCGATCGGAGGTCAAGAACTTTGAAAAATCGGCAATACCTACTACAAATTAGACCGAACCGAGGTTACTTGGTCAAGCTCAACAAAACCAAAATCTAACTCTAATTTCTAGAAAATAATAGCATACCTATAGGTTATATACATTGTTTTGAGCGCAAATTTTTTGCCTACACCCCCGTAGCATTTTGAGACCCCTAGCACCCCATTTGGACATTTTATTCAACTTTTTAGATTTTTAATATTGACTTAGAAATTTTTCATACAAAATTTTATAACTTGGTAATTTTTGGTCGGATTTTCAAAATTTTTTCGCTTAAATAGTTTCACCCTTCTCGGTTTAGCACCCCCGTGACGTTCGATTGACATCGTCTCATACTAAATTCTGCTTTTTTGGCGGTCTTTAGTGTTTCTTTTGGGATCTGAGACGGTTTTTGGGCGTCATTTTCAAAATTTTCTAGGGCCACCCCCGGCGTATTTCGGCTTTTTGGATTCGTCTCGGCGAGCCCTATCCGTAGACACCTCATTTGTTGCGATCGGAGGTCAAGAACTTTGAAAAATCGGCAATACCTACTACAAATTAGACCGAACCGAGGTTACTTGGTCAAGCTCAACAAAACCAAAATCTAACTCTAATTTCTAGAAAATAATAGCATACCTATAGGTTATATACATTGTTTTGAGCGCAAATTTTTTGCCTACACCCCCGTAGCATTTTGAGACCCCTAGCACCCCATTTGGACATTTTATTCAACTTTTTAGATTTTTAATATTGACTTAGAAATTTTTCATACAAAATTTTATAACTTGGTAATTTTTGGTCGGATTTTCAAAATTTTTTCGCTTAAATAGTTTCACCCTTCTCGGTTTAGCACCCCCGTGACGTTCGATTGACATCGTCTCATACTAAATTCTGCTTTTTTGGCGGTCTTTAGTGTTTCTTTTGGGATCTGAGACGGTTTTTGGGCGTCATTTTCAAAATTTTCTAGGGCCACCCCCGGCGTATTTCGGCTTTTTGGATTCGTCTCGGCGAGCCCTATCCGTAGACACCTCATTTGTTGCGATCGGAGGTCAAGAACTTTGAAAAATCGGCAATACCTACTACAAATTAGACCGAACCGAGGTTACTTGGTCAAGCTCAACAAAACCAAAATCTAACTCTAATTTCTAGAAAATAATAGCATACCTATAGGTTATATACATTGTTTTGAGCGCAAATTTTTTGCCTACACCCCCGTAGCATTTTGAGACCCCTAGCACCCCATTTGGACATTTTATTCAACTTTTTAGATTTTTAATATTGACTTAGAAATTTTTCATACAAAATTTTATAACTTGGTAATTTTTGGTCGGATTTTCAAAATTTTTTCGCTTAAATAGTTTCACCCTTCTCGGTTTAGCACCCCCGTGACGTTCGATTGACATCGTCTCATACTAAATTCTGCTTTTTTGGCGGTCTTTAGTGTTTCTTTTGGGATCTGAGACGGTTTTTGGGCGTCATTTTCAAAATTTTCTAGGGCCACCCCCGGCGTATTTCGGCTTTTTGGATTCGTCTCGGCGAGCCCTATCCGTAGACACCTCATTTGTTGCGATCGGAGGTCAAGAACTTTGAAAAATCGCCCTCCCACCCACCCTTTTGTGTCTAGGGAGGTAGACTTTTTCCATTGGGCCAAAAATTGTTTTTCCGGTTTTGAGTTCTGTAGGGCACAATAGTATTGGAGAAATAATTTGAAGCAATTAGAGTTTAGTTTTAAGCATTTTAGACCTTACTGAATAAGTAAGTTGACCTATATACAATTATATTTTGACCAGTAAACAATTTTACTGCGACGCATTATTTATTCGACCGCCTCGGGCTGCGACGCCGCCGCAGCGGGTACCTGTAAAAGAAAAAGACACATTAGAAACATAAGACTGACACATATTGGACTTACCTGCTGCTGCAGTGGTCGCCGCTCCGACTGGAAAGTACCTGGAAAAGGAAAAATTATAGTTTTAAGCGACATATTTATAACTTTTACAAACTTTTTAATTATTATTTATTTTATTTTTCTTTTTAACGCGGTCATACGGACTGTTGATTTTATTATCACCCCACATATTAGGCGACACGCACCTCTGACGCCATGTTCGGCTTCAGGACTCCAGCGAAGAAGCCCAGCGACGAGGTACAGCAGAAGTCTCCGGATTCCCCACCAATCCGCAGGCCCGGTAAAGTGAGACGCAGCGTCGGCGAGTGGGAGACAAGGAAAGCTGGGCTTTCCTCTGGCTCCGACTCAACCCCGCCGCAGGCCGAACCTCCGAAGGCCCCCAAGAAACCTGCGCCAGTGCGCCGGTCTTCTGTGGAGGCGGTCTCGGCGAGCTCACCGAGGGCACCCGCCGCCACTATTGTTAAGGAACGGACAGCCGAAGCCAGAGCCTGTTTGCAGAAGGCCAAAATGTCCCTTGGCACAGCTAGGAACCTGCGTGGCGACATTAAGACCGACGTCACCCAGGCTCTGGATCGGCTGTACCAGTTAGTGAAGGAAGCCGAGATTGAGAGGAAAGGGAAGGCCTCGGGGAAGAAGGTTTCAGAGCCAGAACCCGAGCCTTCCATAGAGAAGGAAACGGATAGGGAGAGGGAGCGAGGGCTGAGTGAGGAAACAATAGTGGCGGAAATCAGGGAGAACCGGAGACTCCTGTTGGAGAACAATAGGAAATTGGAGGAGATGAAGGAAGAGACAGAGAGGCAAAGAAACAGTGTTAGTGAGCAACTCACCTATGCCAGCGTCGCGGCGTCCGTGCCCGGACAGCAGCGCCTGCCTGTTAGGTCGGCCCTGCACTCCATCGTGGTCACGTCTAAGGACGCGATGGAGACAGGGGAGGAGGTGCTGCGGAAGGTCAGGGACGCTGTCAACGCCAAGGAGGGATGGGTGAAGGTTGATAAGATCAGAAAGGCCAAGGATCAAAAGATAATTATGGGGTGTAGTTCGGAGGAGGAAAGGAGGAAGGTGAAGGCAAGAATCGAAGACGGGGGCCTCCTAGTCGCGGAGGACATGAAAAATAAAGAC